>NW_022261981.1:672500-685000 GCF_002021735.2 Oncorhynchus kisutch
CTCCTTTCCTCCCCTCCCCCCCCTAACCTCTTCTCCTTTCCTCCACTCCCCCTCCTCCCCCCCTCACCTCTTCTCCTTTCCTCCCCCACTCTCCTCTCCCCCCTCACCTCACCTCTTCTCCTTTCCTCCCCTCCCCCTCCTATCCCCCCTCACCTATTCTCCTTTCCTCCCCCACTCTCCTCTCCCCATCACCTCTTCTCCTTTCCTCCCGTCCCCCTCCTATCCCCCCTCACCTCTTCTCCTTTCCTCCCCACCCCCTCATATCCCCCCTCACCTCTTCTCCCTCCTTACCTTTTCTCCTTTCCTACCCCCCACCCCCTCTCCCTACATCTGTTGGATCACTGTGTGGCAATCTGTTGCTAGGCAACACCGAGTGTCCTATAAATTTGACAACATCCGTGAGTTTGATATTATTTGAGCTCTGCAGTGAAGCCCTCCTTTAGGTCATTGCCATATATTAGAGGGAGGGAGGGAGGGAGGGAGGAAGGGAGGGAGGGCGGGAGGGAGGGAGGGAGGGAGGGAGGGAGGGAGGGAGGGAGGGAGGGAGGGAGGGAGGGAGGGAGGGAGGGAGGGAGGGAGGGAGGGAGGGAGGGAAGACAGAAAGGATGGAGAGATAAGGAAGGGAGGGAAGACAGGAAGGATGGAGAGATGAGGGAGGAAGGGAAGACAGGAAGGATGGAGAGATGAGGGAGGGAGGGAAGACAGGAAGGATGGAGAGATGAGGGAGGGAGGGAAGACAGGAAGGATGGAGAGATGAGGGAGGAAGGGAAGACAGGAAGGATGGAGAGATGAGGGAGGGAGGGAAGACAGGAAGGAGGAAGAGATGAGGGAGGAAGGGAAGACAGGAATGATGGAGAGATGAGGGAGGGATGGAGGGAGGGAAGACAGGGAAGGATGGAGAGATGAGGGAGGGAGGGAGGGAGGGAGGAAGGGAAGACAGGAAGGAGGAAGAGATGAGGGAGGGAGGGAAGACAGGAAGGAGGAAGAGATGAGGGAGGGAGGGAGGGAAGACAGGAAGGAGGAAGAGATGAGGAAGGGAGATAGGGAGGGAAGTGTAGGGAAGAGAGGACAATGCTCCAAACCCCTTTAGACTGAGTAGTAGAAGATGATTTATCTGCTCTGTAATATCAGTAATACACCACCATGTACACACACACACACACACACACACACACACACACACACACACACACACACACACACACCATATATTTAGACTATAATATTTACGAGCAGTACTGTAAAACAGAAGAAAGAAAAAACTATTGAGGGCTGTAACAAATCAACCTGCTCAGGAATGCAATGACATCACAAGGACACACCTGTCTGGCTCATCTTTACAGTTCCAGTGTTTGGTGTCTCTTGTCTGCTGGTAAACAGTAAACACAGCTGTGTGTAGATTGTTGTAAATAAATATCACATTCAGATCCTCATCAATTTGTTGTACGAAAGGCTCAGGTGGCCTGAACACAAGTCCCCTAAGGGACACACAGTTACACAGACCACAGACCACCCACACACATAAACCACCCACGACACAGACACACACACAGACCACCCACATAAACCACCCACAACACACACACACACACACACACACACACACACACACACACACACACACACACACACACACACACACACACACACACACACACACACACAGTCTCCCTGAGGGACTGAGGCAGCTCATGCAGAAAGAGTGTCTTGTGGTGGTCCAGTCGGGAAAAAGGTAATCTCTCATATGAGCACCGGAGAGATCTGTGCTGACTGACTGACTGACATTGGTGACTGACTCTCTGACTGACTGATTGACTGACTGACATTGGTGACTGACTCTCTGACTGACTGATTGACTGACTGACCTTGGTGACGGACTCTCTGACTGACTGACCTTGGTGACTGACTCTCTGACTGACTCTCTGACTGACTGATTGACTGACTGACCTTGGTGACTGACAGACTGACTCTCTGACTGATTGACTGAATGACCTTGGTGACTGACTCTCTGACTGACTCTCTGACTGACTGCCCTTGGTGACTGACTCTCTGACTGACTGATTGACTGACTGACCTTGGTGACTGACAGACTGACTCTCTGACTGACTGATTGACTGGCCTTGGTGACTGACTGACTGACTGATTGACTGGCCTTGGTGACTGACTCTCTGACTGACTGACTGGCCTTGGTGACTGACTCTCTGACTGACTGATTGACTGGCCTTGGTGACTGACTCAATGACTGACTGATTGACTGGCCTTGGTGACTGACTCTCTGACTGACTGATTAACTGGCCTTGGTGACTGACTGACTCTCTGATTTAGAATGGTCACATCAGACCATTGCCTCCTTCCTCTTCCCCAATCAAGACTAGGCCATCCACAACTCGTGCAAAGGTTGCCATGACACCATATGTATTTCTCTGTGGAGTGAGACATCACCAAACATTATTAATCCACATCGTCATTATTCCAAATCCGTTGGTCCCTGAACTCTTCAGTCCAACCCGGAGACAAGGCACTAACCTTTCCTATAGCAACTAATTGTTCCAAGACACCACCAATTACCCCGATGAGTCTACCAGGAAGCCTGCAAAACAACTTCTAATATATTCCTTAATTAATTCATGAAATGTTATCCTTTCCCTTGTGCAGATGTTTTCTGTTTTCTCGTTTTGCACTTAGAAACCGTCTTACTTCTACAGATGGTGGCAACAACTTTCAGAGGAGAGAGAGAGTGAGAGACAGAGAGAGAAAGAGATGAACTGAGACAGAGCTGCATTTCCTGACAAAATATTAAAAAAATATAAAACAATTAGAGAGTGTCATTTCCCCAAATCTGAAACCCTTATTCAAGGTTTCAAAGACCTCTCTGATGAGAGTAGGCTTCCCGTCCTGTTGGGGGAGGACCAGAGAGCAGTGGGTTGGCAGCACACTACACTGCTGCCTGTGTCTGACAGACCAACCAACCAGCACCTGCCCTCTTTTATTATGGTTATTGTTAACCGTATGGGTATACTGACCCTTGGTTATTGTTAACCGTATGGGTATACTGACCCTTGGTTATTGTTAACCGTATGGGTATACTGACCCTTGGTTATTGTTAACCGTATGGGTATACTGACCCTTGGTTATTGTTAACCGTATGGGTATACTGACCCTTGGTTATTGTTAACCGTATGGGTATACTGACCCTTGGTTATTGTTAACCGTATGGGTATACTGACCCTTGGTTATTGTTAACCGTATGGGTATACTGACCCTTGGTTATTGTTAACCGTATGGGTATACTGACCCTTGGTTATTGTTAACCGTATGGGTATACTGACCCTTGGTTATTGTTAACTGTATGGGTATACTGACCCTTGGTTATTGTTAACCGTATGGGTATACTGACCCTTGGTTATTGTTAACCGTATGGGTATACTGACCCTTGGTTATTGTTAACCGTATGGGTATACTGACCCTTGGTTATTGTTAACCGTATGGGTATACTGACCCTTGGTTATTGTTAACCGTATGGGTATACTGACCCTTGGTTATTGTTAACCGTATGGGTATACTGACCCTTGGTTATTGTTAACCGTATGGGTATATTCACCCTTGGTTATTGTTAACCGTATGGGTATACTGACCCTTGGTTATTGTTAACCGTATGGGTATACTGACCCTTGGTTATTGTTAACCGTATGGGTATACTGACCCTTGGTTATTGTTAACCGTATGGGTATACTGACCCTTGGTTATTGTTAACCGTATGGGTATACTGACCCTTGGTTATTGTTAACCGTATGGGTATACTGACCCTTGGTTATTGTTAACCGTATGGGTATACTGACCCTTGGTTATTGTTAACCGTATGGGTATACTGACCCTTGGTTATTGTTAACCGTATGGGTATATTCACCCTTGGTTATTGTTAACCGTATGGGTATACTGACCCTTGGTTATTGTTAACCGTATGGGTATACTGACCCTTGGTTATTGTTAACCGTATGGGTATACTGACCCTTGGTTATTGTTAACCGTATGGGTATACTGACCCTTGGTTATTGTTAACCGTATGGGTATACTGACCCTTGGTTATTGTTAACCGTATGGGTATACTGACCCTTGGTTATTGTTAACCGTATGGGTATACTGACCCTTGGTTATTGTTAACCGTATGGGTATACTGACCCTTGGTTGTTGTTAACCGTATGGGTATACTGACCCTTGGTTATTGTTAACAGTATGGGTATACTGACCCTTGGTTATTGTTAACCGTATGGGTATACTGACCCTTGGTTATTGTTAACCGTATGGGTATACTGACCCTTGGTTATTGTTAACCGTATGGGTATACTGACCCTTGGTTATTGTTAACCGTATGGGTATACTGACCCTTGGTTATTGTTAACCGTATGGGTATACTGACCCTTGGTTATTGTTAACCGTATGGGTATACTGACCCTTGGTTATTGTTAACCGTATGGGTATACTGACCCTTGGTTATTGTTAACCGTATGGGTATACTGACCCTTGGTTATTGTTAACCGTATGGGTATACTGACCCTTGGTTATTGTTAACCGTATGGGTATATTCACCCTTGGTTATTGTTAACCGTATGGGTATACTGACCCTTGGTTATTGTTAACCGTATGGGTATACTGACCCTTGGTTATTGTTAACCGTATGGGTATACTGACCCTTGGTTATTGTTAACCGTATGGGTATACTGACCCTTGGTTATTGTTAACCGTATGGGTATACTGACCCTTGGTTATTGTTAACCGTATGGGTATACTGACCCTTGGTTATTGTTAACCGTATGGGTATACTGACCCTTGGTTATTGTTAACCGTATGGGTATACTGACCCTTGGTTATTGTTAACCGTATGGGTATACTGACCCTTGGTTATTGTTAACCGTATGGGTATACTGACCCTTGGTTATTGTTAACAGTATGGGTATACTGACCCTTGGTTATTGTTAACCGTATGGGTATACTGACCCTTGGTTATTGTTAACCGTATGGGTATACTGACCCTTGGTTATTGTTAACCGTATGGGTATACTGACCCTTGGTTATTGTTAACCGTATGGGTATACTGACCCTTGGTTATTGTTAACCGTATGGGTATACTGACCCTTGGTTATTGTTAACCGTATGGGTATACTGACCCTTGGTTATTGTTAACCGTATGGGTATACTGACCCTTGGTTATTGTTAACCGTATGGGTATACTGACCCTTGGTTATTGTTAACCGTATGGGTATACTGACCCTTGGTTATTGTTAACCGTATGGGTATACTGACCCTTGGTTATTGTTAACCGTATGGGTATACTGACCCTTGGTTATTGTTAACCGTATGGGTATACTGACCCTTGGTTATTGTTAACCGTATGGGTATATTCACCCTTGGTTATTGTTAACCGTATGGGTATACTGACCCTTGGTTATTGTTAACCGTATGGGTATACTGACCCTAGGTTATTGTTAACCGTATGGGTATACTGACCCTTGGTTATTGTTAACCGTATGGGTATACTGACCCTTGGTTATTGTTAACCGTATGGGTATATTCACCCTTGGTTATTGTTAACCGTATTGGTATACTGACCCTTGGTTATTGTTAACCGTATGGGTATATTCACCCTTGGTTATTGTTAACCGTATGGGTATATTCACCCTTGGTTATTGTTAACCGTATGGGTATACTGACCCTTGGTTATTGTTAACCGTATGGGTATACTGACCCTTGGTTATTGTTAACCGTATGGTTATATTCACCCTTGGTTATTGTTAACCGTATGGGTATACTGACCCTTGGTTATTGTTAACCGTATGGGTATACTGACCCTTGGTTATTGTTAACCGTATGGGTATACTGACCCTTGGTTATTGTTAACCGTATGGTTATATTCACCCTTGGTTATTGTTCTTACTGTTGTCCCATTGACAATATTGATGATTATTAGTTAAATGATGTTAATATTGCGATGGAGGGAAGACAGAGAGAGAATCCGTTATAGAACCCATTGCCCTTTATGGTTGTGAAATCTGGGGTCCACTTACCTACCAAGAATTCACAAATGGGACAAACACCAAATTGAGACTGCGACTTTGCAAAAATATCCTCTGTGTACAACGTAAAACACCAAATAATGCCTGCAGAGCAGAATTAGGCCGATACCGCTAATTATCAAAATCCAGAAAAGAGACGTTAAATTCTACAACTACCTAAAAGGAAGCGATTCCCAAACCTTCCACAACAAAGCCATCAACTACAGAGAGATGAACATGGAGAAGAGTCCCCTAAGCAAGCTGGTCCTGGGGCTCTGTTCACAATCACAAACAGACCCAACAGAGCCCCAGGACAGCAACACAATTAGACCCAACCAAATCATGAGAAAACAACAAGATAATTACTTGACACATTGGAAAGAATTTACAAAAAAAATGAGTAAAACAGAATGCTATTTGGCCCTAAACAGAGAGTGCACAGTGGCAGAATACCAGAATACAAATCTTTGACTATGTACAGACTCAGTGAGCATAGCCTTGCTATTGAGAAAGGCCGCCGAATTCAGACCTGGCTCTCAAGAGGAGTGCACACTATGTGCACACTGCCCACAAAATGAGGTGGAAACTGAGCTGCACTTCCTAACCTCCTGCAAATGTATGACCATATTAGAGACAGCATATTTCCCTCAGATTACACAAATCCAATTTTGATAAACTCACATATCTTTTGGATGAAATGCCACAGTGTGCCATCACAACAGCAAGATGTGTGACCTGTTGCCACAGGAAAATGGTAACCAGTGAAGAACAAACACCATTGTAAATACAACCTATATTTATGTTTATTTATTTTCACTTATGTTAGGAAACAGTGTGGTCCTGTGTAGCTTGGCTGGTAAAGCGTGTGGTGCTAGCAATGCCAAGGTTGTAGGTTCAATTCCAGCAGGGTTAGACACTGAGTGCTCTTTTCTCCTGTCCCACCTGCTCGCCCTGGTCTGCTATCTGAGGACACTGTCCCACATGCCCACTCTAGTCTGCTATCTGAAGACACTGTCCCACCTGCCCACTCTAGTCTGCTATCTGAAGACACTGTCCCACCTGTCCACTCTAGTCTGCTATCTGAGGACACTGTCCCACCTGCCCACTCTGGTCTGCTATCTGAAGACACTGTCCCACCTGCCCACTCTAGTCTGCTATCTGAAGACACTGTCCCACATGCCCACTCTAGTCTGCTATCTGAAGACACTGTCCCACCTGCCCACTCTGGTCTGCTATCTGAAGACACTGTCCCACCTGTCCACTCTAGTCTGCTATATGAAGACACTGTCCCACCTGCCCACTCTAGTCTGCTATCTGAAGACACTGTCCCACCTGTCCACTCTAGTCTGCTATATGAAGACACTGTCCCACCTGCCCACTCTAGTCTGCTATCTGAAGACACTGTCCCACCTGTCCACTCTAGTCTGCTATCTGAAGACACTGTCCCACCTGTCCACTCTAGTCTGCTATCTGAAGACACTGTCCCACCTGCCCACTCTAGTCTGCTATATGAAGACACTGTCCCACATGCCCACTCTAGTCTGCTATATGAAGACACTGTCCCACCTGCCCACTCTAGTCTGCTATCTGAAGACACTGTCCCACCTGTCCACTCTAGTCTGCTATCTGAAGACACTGTCCCACCTGCCCACTCTGGTCTGCTATCTGAAGACACTGTCCCACCTGCCCACTCTAGTCTGCTATCTGAAGACACCACACAAACAAGCAAATCCACAATAACATTTGCGAAACATGTGTGTGTGACCAATAAAATGTGATTTGATTTGAAATACTAGCCCGCTCTGGACTGCCAACTGAAGACACCACACTACCAAAAACTGGTGAGATCTTTCATATACTTTGAGCATTTGATTTAGCCTGCCTTGAGTGGGTGGAGTTTACAGTTTTGGGACTATTCTGTTGGTTACATTGCACTATGCAAGCTCAAATGGAACATAGATACAGCATTTGAAATGATTTCTAATACTATTTGAACCCAGGTCTTCACACCACTGCACTAGAGAGGAAGGAACTGGCTCAGAGAACCAGTGGCCCTTTGCACTTGGAAAAGCCTCAATAAAATAGGATTGGTTCCAGTTGTTTCCTGAGGGTTAAGATGGGGCAGATGAGTTTGTGTGTGTGTTTGTGTGTGTGTGTTACTCAGGGTTAAGATGGGGCGGACGAGTGTATGTGTGTATGTGTGTGTGTGTGTGTGTATATGTGTGTGTGTGTGTGTATATGTGTGTGTGTGTGTGTATATATGTGTGTGTGTGTGTGTGTGTGTGTGTATATATGTGTGTGTGTGTGTGTTTGTGTGTGTGTGTTACTCAGGGTTAAGATGGGGCGGACGAGTGTATGTGTGTATGTGTGTGTGTGTGTGTGTATATGTGTGTGTGTGTGTGTATATGTGTGTGTGTGTGTGTATATGTGTGTGTGTGTGTGTATATATGTGTGTGTGTGTGTGTGTGTGTGTGTGTGTGTGTGTGTGTGTGTGTGTGTGTGTGTGTGTGTGTGTGTGTGTGTGTGTGTGTGTGTGTGTTACTGAGGGTTAGAGGGGTGGACGAGGGCAGAGACAGAACGGTAAAGCCGACAGCTGCCTGGCAGCGGCTCAAAACGCAGCTTAGCATTTTCCTTTTCCACTGTTCTGACTGACTGGCACACAATGTGTGTGTTCCAATTGGGACCCTATTCACTATATAGTGCACTGATTTGGACCAGGGCCCATAAGCTTCTGGTCAAAAGTAGTGCACTATGTAGGAAATAAGGGTGCCATTTGGGTCGCACATAATGTGAAGCTCTACAACTGTAACTCCCAGCCAGAGGAATATTCAGGGCCGTATAAAGAGATGGGCTGATTGGCTGATGGGCTGATGTGCTCATGGGCTGATGGGCTGACAACATGGTTGACTTAAGACACAGCAGATCAGATGGCCAAAGATTAGAGCTATCAGCAATCGTTGGTTTCTTTGCGGAAATCACATACAGATAGCCATTTATGACAAATCTGGGCAACAGTCCCTCATTTGACCACTAGATGGCAAACTAGCTTCATGGATGATGGAATAGTAGCAAGGCTGCCAGAGTAGGAGGTAGAGAAGAGCCAACACGAGTCCACTATAAAGCTGTAAGCCTTGTGAGTGGGTGGGGGTGGATAGATATCCTTAAAGCATGAATGCAGCTATGATGTGTGTTGGGTAACATCCGTAATTACTGCAGTTTGGCAATTAACTACTTAATCGCGTGAAGGAGATTCGTGAGAAGCGGTTCGTTGTGGTGTGTGAGAGTGGGAAAGAAAAGGAGAGAGGAGACGGAGAAAAATGTTAGAGAGAGAGAGAGGGGAGAGATGGAGAGAGAGAGGGGGAGAGAGGGGAGAGATGGAGAGAAAGAGAGAGAGAGAGAGAGAGGGGAGATATGGAGAGAGAGAGGGGGAGAGGGGAGAGATGGAGAGAAAGAGAGAGAGAGAGAGAGAGAGAGGGGAGATATGGAGAGAAAGAGGGGGAGAGAGATGGAGAGAGAGAGGGGGAGAGAGGGGAGAGATGGAGAGAAAGAGAGAGAGAGAGAGAGGGGGGGGGGGATGATGAGAAAGAGACATGAACTAATACTGTATAACCGATGGAAGTTGAACCTCGGTCATCTGCTTGCCAACCCAACATCTTAACCATTCCACCAAGTGTCAGGGCTACCTCATCAGGATAGTGTGAATTGAAATCGTCTCTAAATCACTAGCGCAGTATTCCCCATGTCACAATGCTACTAGCTAAAGTTGAAGTCCGAAGTTTACATACACTTAGGTTGGAGCCATTAAAACTAGTTTTTCAACCGCTCCACACATTTCTTGTTAACAAACTATAGTTTTGGCAAGTCGGTTAGGACATCTACTTTGTGCATGACACAAGTAATTTTTCCAAAAATTGTTTACAGACAGATTATTTAACTTATATTTCACTGCATCACAATTCCAGTGGGTCAGAAGTTTACATACACTAAGTTGACTGTGCCTTTAAACAGCTTGGAAAATTCCAGAAAATGATGTCATGGCTTTAGAAGCTTCTGATAGGCTAATTGACATCATTTGAGTCAATTGGAGGTGTACCTGTAGATGTATTTCAAGGCCTACCTTCAAACTCTTTGCTTGACATCATGGGAAAATCAAAAGAAATCAGCCAAGACCTCAGAAAAAAGCCCGGTT
Source organism: Oncorhynchus kisutch (assembly GCF_002021735.2). Lineage (NCBI taxonomy): Eukaryota > Metazoa > Chordata > Actinopteri > Salmoniformes > Salmonidae > Oncorhynchus > Oncorhynchus kisutch. Next base: position 682,740 of record NW_022261981.1, read on the forward strand.
CTTCTTTGGGAGCAATTTCCAAATGCCTGAAGGTACCATTTTCATCTGTACAAACAATAGTACGCAAGTATAAACACCATGGGACCACGCAGCCGTCTTACCGCTCAGGAAGGAGATGCTTTCTGTCTCCCAGAGATGAACGTACTTTGGTGCGAAAAGTGCAAATCAATACCAGAACAATATCAAAGGACCTTGTGAAGATGCTGGAGGAAACAGGTACAAAAGTATCTATATCCACAGTAAAACGAGTCCTATATTGACATAACTGAAAAGGCCGCTCAGCAAGGAAGAAGCCACTGCTCCAAAACCACCATAAAAAAGACAGACTATGGTTTGCAACTGCACATGGGGACAAAGATCGTACATTTTGGAGAAATGTCCTCTGGTCAGATGAAACAAAAATAGAACTGTTTGGCCATAATGACCATCGTTATGTTTGGAGGAAAAAGAGGGATGCTTGCAAGCCAAAGAACACCATCCCAACCGTGAAGCACGGGGGTGGCAGCATCATGTTGTGGGGGTGCTTTACTGCAGGAGGGACTGGTGCATTTCACAAAATAGATGGCATCATGAGGAAGGGAAATTATGTGGATAGATTGAAGCAACATCTCAAAACATCAGTCAGGAAGTTAAATCTTTGTCGCAAATGGGTCTTCCAAATGGACAATGACTTATGGACAACAAAGTCAAGCTATTGGAGTGGCTATCCCAAAGCCCTGACCTCAATCCTATAGAAAATTGGAGGGCAGAACTGAAAAAGCGTGTGCGAGCAAGGAGGCCTACAAACCTGATTCAGTTACACCAGCTCTGTCAGGAGGAATGGGCCAAAATCCGCCCAATTTATTTTTGGAAGCTTGTGGAAGGCTACCCAAAACATTTGACCCAAGTTAAACAATTTAAAGGCAATGCTACCAAATACTAATTGAGTGTATGTAAACTTCTGACCCACTGGGAACGTGATGAAAGATATTAAAGCTTAAATAAATAATTCTCTCTACTATTAATCTGACATTTCACATTCTTAAAATAAAGTGGTGATCCTAACTGACCTAAGACAGGGAATTTATACTAGGATTAAATGTCAGGAATTGTGAAAAACGGAGTTTAAATGTATTTAGCTAAGGTGTACGTAAACTTCCGACTTCAACTGTACATCTCTAATTTAGACTTAACAACTCCTCTGGAGAGGATAGAAGAAAGGAGAGAGGAGAGATAGGGGAGGAGAGAGGAGAGATAGGAGAGAAGAAAGGGGAGGAGAGAGGAGATAGGAGAGAAGAAAGACGAGAGAGGAGAGAGGAGAGGAGAGGAGAGAGAAAAGGAGAGGGGAGAGGGGAGAGAAGAGAGGAGAGGGGAGAAGAGAAGAGAGAGGAAAGGAAGGGAAGGGAGAGAGGAGATAGGAAAGAAGAAAGACGAGAGAGGAGAGAGGAGAGGAGAGAGAAAAGGAGAGACGAGAGGGGAGAGAAGAGAGAAGAGGGGAGAAGAGAGAGGAAAGGAAGGGAAGGGAGAGAGGAGAAGAGACGAGAGGGGAGGAAAGGAGAGGAGAGAGGAGGTTGATGATGAAATTATACTAATTAGCATTTTCACGTGAAGAAGGAGAACATGAATTGACATTCAACTCTGAGTTCAATTACCTTCTGATCAGCTTGAGGGGGGGGGGGGGACTACACACACTACATCTTATTGGACCTTCCAATTGGTCACATCGTCTCTCAGAGATATTAACGGTTCCGTTCTGGATTTTACATTGGCTGGACTGGGAGCACAGGCACACGCACACACAAACACAAACCCCCTCGCCCTACTGTGCCCTCCCACTCTGCCTGCCTCTAAAATATTTTCATGTCTTAAAGGACCATCTAATTGGTCACGGCATCTCTCAGAAATATTCACTGTTCGGTTCTGGATTTTGGATTGGCTAGACTGGACTGACATTCTCAGCTGGGATTCTCAGCTGATTCAGTGCAGATTGTGAGGTCATTGGAATGCTTGGCAAGGGAGCGGCCATAGAAGTCAGCTGTACAGCACAAACAGATCTGGGATGAGGGTAGCACTGTACAACCAGATGTTGTTCCAGTTAGGGAACATACTGCCCAGTTGATTTCACACTACATGTTAGAGGTCAGAGAGGTTATAGTCAGCAGGCTGCAGGCTTTTATAGTATACAGGGACCCACAGATAACTAAGCCCAGCCAGCACACATACTGTATCCATATTACTATTCTCCACACACACTGCCACATGTCCCTAACTCTTGGTCTCTC